>NC_064922.1:881210076-881235076 GCF_023897955.1 Schistocerca gregaria
CATCATCCACATCCAGCATTAACTGTGCATGTATTGACTGACAAAGTACAATAGGCATAGAACTCCACCCCACAAACTAACATCCAACACTTGTACAAGACAATGCATGCACATTTACATGCTTGCCTTCAACACTCTGGCAGTTACAACAGCTATTAATGTACGAGCATTTCACATTTGCAGTAGCTTCAAGTAACCTGTGATCTTGCAATGTTATTCACTTAAATATGCTACCTAGATAAATGTGTTCCCAAAATTTCATTACTCTGCATTAATTACATTTTGGTGTTGCAATTTTTTCTGTCTGTGCATGTTTATATTTTTTCTTTAGTGGCTTTTGCTTGTGGACTACCCTTTTTGTTAATGTGTACCTCCAATTCCAGGAGCTGGCTACACTAGATTATTTTCTACATATGTAGGCCTATTCCCAATGTTAACAAAATTTGTCATTAGTTTGGGATTTGGTGTACGTATTTTCATTTCCATTTAAGAAGAGCTTCAAAATTGTGGAGGCTTTTGTGGCCACTTGTTGACACGTCTGTTATCTTCCATGTCGGTTTCTTCAGCTGACGTGTTTAACGATTTTCCAGTGTTTCACCAGCATGAGTGGGTGGCATTGTCAAAGTTCACGAGCATTGAAGAGAGAATTTTTGACAATGCCAGCAACTCAAGCTGGTGAAGCATCAGGAAAAATCGCTAAATAAATGTCAACCGAAGAACCTGACACAGAAACCAACGGGCAGTTCACAAATAGGATGTTCACTTCACGCTTTCTATTTTCTCTTTGCCATATCCTCATAAGCTCTACTTTCTAGACCTTTCCTACTTTGTCATAATCATACATAAGCACCTCGTAAATGATATTTGGCATCTCATTTACATAAAGTATAGAGAGTAGTGATTGTAATATTGAATTCTTGGTTACACAGGACATTTTCTCCCAAAAATCTTGGTACAAAGGTGGTTTGAAAAGTTCTTGGAACGGAATAGAAAAAAAAAGTTCTTACATCGCTGAAACTTTTTAAAAATTTTTCAATGTAGTCTCCTTGTAGATTATTGCACTTGATTCAATGATGTTCCAGTGTCTTTATCCCATCTTGAAAATGAGTTTCCTTCAGGCCTGCAAAATAGTCAACTCTGGCTATCAATTTTTCGTTTGAAGTGAATCTTTGTCCACGAAGAAAAATTTCAGTTTTGGGAAGAGATGGAAGTCTGATGGAGCCGCATCAGGTGAATAAGGCGGTTGTTGCAACAGTTCATACCTTAGTCAGTGTAATTTTGCCATGGCGACAGCAAAAGTGTGCTGGCACACACAGAGACTTGCGGCACCCATCTTGGAGACAATTTTTTCCATTTCTAATTCTTCAGTTAAAATGTGACATACCCTTTCAGACGATATCTGGAAAGCATGAGCAATTTCAATCGGTGATCCTCCATGACCATTTTGTACACCTTTGCAGTGATTTCTGGAGTAGTGACACATCTTGGCCGACCACTATGGGGAACATCATCTCCTGACCAAATTTAAATTCAGTTGTCCACTTGGCAACAGTTGAATATGAAGGAGCAGAGTCCCGCAGTGTATTCTGGAAATCGGCATGAATGTCCTATGCTTTCATACCTTTCTTTACAAAGTTTATGCTCAAATCTCAATTAAGAGCACTGATGTGGCACATTTTTACAGTCAACAGTCCAATGAGTATCATGTGAACGACTAGTTTCGCTAGCGCTGACCTACTGTGGTGATTCTGAGAACTTTTCAGACCACCCTCGTAATGCTTCTTACGGTATAATTGTATTGGGTTTCAATTCCAAAATTTGCCTTCTGTTTGTAACTAATGATTTTATAGTATTGGTGGTATACTCTGTTATGCCACTATATTGCAGTTTCGATATGGTAATACTGTAACATAAAAAGTCACAGACTTTGACTTACATAAAAAAAATATGCCACAGACACTTAAATTTTCAGGACTCTGGTGACTTGTATTATGAAACTGTGTGGAGAGCAAGTAAATCTCCACCTTTTAAAACCAATTTCAATGTAACATATTTTTATTTAATAATTTTAAAATTCTATTCTTATACTTAAGTGTTGAAGTTGGTCCACGTACTTCTGGATCTAAATAATCCTCCCCTATTTGTGATGTACTGCCTTTATGGTGTTCATTTCTAAGCATTTTATAAATACCCCTTTCTTTAATATTACTAAATTTACCAAACATCAAGGCTGTACAAGAAGCTTGAAACAGTTTTATACACTTCTAGCTAATATGCTGTCTGAAGTCTGTGTGTTTTTTTAATGTGTACCCACTGACTTAGCAAATCTGTTCTACAGTCGCCTGCTGTTACTATATATTTGGGATTTCATGTTACTATATTTGGGAATTCACACAGGCCTTTATCCAGTTAACAAAAAAAATTCCAGGAATATAATTTCTTTATTAGAACTTAACAGTTGGCAAATTCCAATCAGTGCACACTTCCCACTCAGAAATTTAAGTGTTGCTGCATTAATAATATTTTGCTGTGATGTGCAGTCCACATTGAGACTCTGCCTTTTTACAGTTAAATCCGGTGTAATATAACTTTTCACATTATATCATGATCTATATGCAATTCCTCTTTATTTTAATTTTGCATTACATTGCAAGCTAATTATGGGTGACCATAGAATTGGAGTTGAATGTTACTTATGAAGAGTTTCACAGTGTCTCTGTTATGTGTTTTTCAGTCTAAAGACTGGTTTGCTGCAGATCTTGATACTAGTCTATACAGTGCAAGCCTCTTGGACTCTGAATAACTGTGGCAACGTATGTCCATTGAACCTGCTTATTCTATTACTGCCTTGGTCTCCCTTTATAAGTTTTACATCCCCCCGCCCTCCCACACACACACACACACACACACACACACACACACACACACAGAGCTGAACAGCTGACATTGCCCAATTGATCCTTGCTGCTTCAGAATGTGTTACTTCATTTAATCAGTTTGTGCCACATATTTCTTTTTTCTGTAATTCGGGCCAGTACCTCCTCAAATACAGGGTGTTTCAAAAATGACCGGTATATTTTAAACGGCAATAAAAACTAAACGAGCAGCGATAGAAATAAACTGTTTGTTGCAATATGCTTGGGACAACAGTACATTTTCAGGCGGACAAACTTTCGAAATTACAGTAGTTACAATTTTCAACAACAGATGGCGCTGCAAGTGATGTGAAAGATATAGAAGACAATGCAGTCTGTGGGTGCGCCATTCTGTACGTCGTCTTTCTGCTGTAAGCGTGTGCTGTTCACAACGTGCAAGTGTGCTGTGGACAACATGGTTTATTCCTTAGAACAGAGGATTTTTCTGGTCTTGGAATTCCACCGCCTAGACCACAGTGTTGTTGCAACAAGACGAAGTTTTCAACGGAGGTTTAATGTAACCAAAGGACCGAAAAGCGATACAATAAAGGATCTGTTTGAAAAATTTCAACGGACTGGGAACGTGATGGATGAACGTGCTGGAAAGGTAGGGCGTCCGCGTACGGCAACCACAGAGGGCAACGCGCAGCTAGTGCAGCAGGTGATCCAACAGCGGCCTCGGGTTTCCATTCGCCGTGTTGCAGCTGCGGTCCAAATGACGCCAACGTCCACGTATCTTCTCATGCGCCAGAGTTTACACCTCTATCCATACAAAATTCAAACGCGGCAACCCCTCAGCGCCGCTACCATTGCTGCACGAGAGACATTCGCTAACGATATAGTGCACAGGATTGATGACGGCGATATGCATGTGGGCAGCATTTGGTTTACTGACAAAGCTTATTTTTACCTGGACGGCTTCGTCAATAAACAGAACTGGCACATATGGGGAACTGAAAAGCCCAATGTTGCAGTCCCATCGTCCCTGCATCCTCAAAAAGTACTGGTCTGGGCCGCCATTTCTTCCAAAGGAATCATTGGCTCATTTTTCAGATCCAAAACGATTACTGCATCACACTATCTGGACATTCTTCTTGAATTTGTGGCGGTACAAACTGCCTTAGACGACACTGCGAACACCTTGTGGTTTATGCAAGATGGTGCCCGGCCACATCACATGGCCGACGTCTTTAATCTCCTGAATGAATATTTTGATGATCGTGTGATTGCTTTGGGCTATCCGAAACATACAGGAGGCGGCGTGGATTGGCCTCCCTATTCGCCAGACATGAACCCCTGTGACTTCTTTCTGTGGGGACACTTGAAAGACCAGGTGTACCACCAGAATCCAGAAACAATTGAACAGCTGAAGCAGTACATCTCATCTGCATGTGAAGCCATTCCGCCAGACACGTCGAAGGTTTCGGGTAATTTCATTCAGAGACTATGCCATATTATTGCTACGCATGGTGGATATGTGGAAAATATCGTACTATAGTTTCCCAGACCGCAGCACCATCTGTTGTTGACAATTGTAACTACTGTAATTTCGAAAGTTTGTCTGCCTGAAAATGTACTGTTGTCCCAAGCATATTGCAACAAACGGTGTATTTCTATCGCTGCTCGTTTAGTTTGTATTGCCGTTTCAAATATACCGGTCATTTTTGAAACAACCTGTAGGTGTAGGTTGCAGTAGTTATTCATAGATAGATTCTTAAACTGGATATAATAGGGTGGAGAGCTGTGTCAAACTAATCTTAGGACTGAGAATAGCGGCACCAACAGCAGCCTTCACCTCATTAGTTATTCCGTCTACCCATCTAAGTTTCAATATTCTTCTGTAATACCATATTTCAAAGGGTTCTATTGTCATCTTGCCTGAACAGTTTATTGCACATATTTTACTTTCATACAAGCCTGCAAGATTTCCTATCTATTAAATTTATATTTGATGTTAATAAATTTCTTGTTTTCAGAAACTTTTCATGCTATTGCCGGTCTCCATTTAATATCCACTCCACTTTGGCCATTGTCATTTAGTTTGCTGCCCTAATTTAAAAAACTCATAGATTACTTTTGCCCCATCTTTTTATATCTAATTCTAACATCACCACCAGATTCAGCTGCGTTTAGTTACCCTAGTTGTACTTTGTAGATAATCATCTTATAACTCATTTCCAAGACCCTGTCAGTTCCATTATCTGCTCTTCCAAGCCCTGACAGAATTAAAATATCAATAAAATGCAAAGTTTTTATTACTTCTCTGTGAACTTTTAATTCCCTTTCCAAATTACTCCTTTGTACACTGAGTAAGCAATGAAGGAAACTGTGTGAATTACATTTGGGATTGGCTACAACAGTGTCTCATTCTCTTCACTAACGGTGCTCGCCTTGCATATGCATATGTTTGGTTTCTGTACAAGTTGAATATTACTTTTCACTTCTTAACTTCTTATATTTTATCCAAATACTCTTCAGTGTTTTAGAGTATATTCCAATAAATATTGTCGAAAGCTTTCTCGGGATCTATAAATGCTACAAAGATGGGTTTGCCTTTCTTGAACCTATCTTATAAGTCTTGTCGATATTGCTTTGTGTGTTCCTAAATTTCTTTGGAACCCTAACTGATCTTCCCTGAGGTTGGCTTCTACCAGTATTTTAATTCCTCTGTAAAAAATTCGTGTCAGTACTTTTCAGCCCTGATTTATTAAAGTAATGGTTCATGTGTATTCACACCTGTTAGTACCTCCCTTCTTTGAAACAGGAGTTATTACTCTTCTTGAAGTCCGAGGGTATTTTGCATGTCCGATGTATCTTGCATACAAAGTGAGGCAGTTTTGTCATTGTTATCTTGTCTCTGCCAAGCATATCGGTAATTCTGAAGGAATGGTGTTTACTTCAGGGGCCTTGTTTTGACTTGGGGCTTTCAGAGCCATGTGAAATTTTTCTCATAGTATCATAACTCCATCATCTTCAGCCACTTCCTCTTCCCTTTGTAGAATATTGCCTTATGGTAAATATTCCTTGTACAGCCCCTTTGTATATTTCTCTCGGCTGTCCCTTCTTTAATTGATACTAGCTTACCATCAAGCTCTTGATATACAGCTTCTCCTCTTTCCTCCAAAGCTCTCTTAAATTTTCTTGTAGATGGTATCTATCTTTCACCTAGTCTTGCATGCTTCTACAGTCTTGCATTTTTCATATTGCCCTTCCTCCTTTGCCAGTTGCCTATTCCCACCAATCTCATTGTTTATAATATAAGGTAAATGGACAGATAAAAAAAGTCACAAAGCAGCAGCAGCAGGGAAAACACAGAATACTGATTTAAGTGTCACAAGCTCTCGGAGCCAGTTGCTCCTTCTGGTGGAAGAGTTGAGGGGGAGGAGGAGGGGTGCAAGAAAAGGGCTGGAGATGTTTAGAGAAAGTACAGTTTAGAAAAAAAATCATGTGGCACCCCCAGGTCAGGGGAGACCTACCATACGGGACGAGAAGGAAAGACTGATTGTTGGGGACTGCACTAGACAAGATTTGAAAACATGTGAGCTTAAAGGTGGAAGACAAGGTAATATGCAAGACAGAGATTACTAATGAAACATTGTGCACGAGTTAATAAGAGTGAAAAGCTAAGTGAATTGTGTGTAACAGACGTTGGTGGGACGGGCCGTGAAAAATGGAAAAGTCAGAAAATGAAAGATATAGAAGGCTGAAATAGAGTGAAGAAAGTAGTAGTTACTTACAGGAAGAAGTAATTACTTACTTACAGCATTGGCCACACAAACCACAGTCGGTCTTTGGCCTCAGCAATCAGCCTCCTCCAGCATCCTCAATCGATGTATTCTTCTTCAGACAGCCCCAGTGTACTCATATTCTCCCTGACCTGATCAATCCTTAAGTCGTGTTCTTCCCCATGGTTGTCATCCACTACCTACCTCATGGTCTGGCCTTCTCAACACATTACATGTCCATGCCACTTCAGTTTTTTTTTTTTCTTTGGTCACTGCCACAATGTCCGTCGACTTGTATAGCTCCTGCAATTCACAGTTCTTTCTTTTCCTCCATCCATCTCCATCTTTACTGGCCCAGAAATCTGAGGATGGGATTCTTAAATGTCAGGAGTTTTCTTTCCATCTTTTGGGTGATGGTCCAGGTCTCTGCTCCATATAAGACTACAGGTTGTATTATAGTCTTGTAAATCTTGGTCTTTGAGGATATCGGTAGAAGCCGGGACTTCAACAGCTTTCCCAGAGCAAACCTTGACCTATTTCCTGCTTGTATTTGTGTGGTAATTTCCTGGTTTATCTTGTTCCTTTCATTGAGTATAGCCCCAAGATATTTAAAGTCTTCTACCCTTTCAAAGACTGCCCTCCGCCTTCAGGAGGCTGTCGCCATTTTCTCTGCTAACTGAAGTATTTTGTCTTATCCATATTCAACTTCAGGCCTGCTCTCATTGCCTTCTCCATTAATGTTCTTGTCATCTGAACCAGGTCTCTCTCTCTCTCTCTCTGCTATTAAAACTGCACCAGCTGTATTCCTGTCTCTAGGCTTGCTATGTTTCTCAGGCTCTAAACAGGAGAGGGGAGAGGCAGTCTTCGCCGCACTCACCTTGAACTTCTTTAATATGTTTCTGTTTACTTTCACCATGTATGTTGTCTTCTGGGTGCATATCTGTGTCAGTTTCAAGTTTTCTGGGAACTTGAGCCCTTTCTTGCCATATTGCTTTTTGGAAGCCCAGTGAACATTTTTGCGGAAATCCCAGCTCTTTGCTAGCACTTGCTCTGTTGTATGTAAATGGTCTACAGTTGATTTTGCCTATCTGAAACCTGCTTGTTAGAATCCCAGTACTTCCTCGACATGTGTTAGTCGCTTCAGTAACAAAATGCTCAAGATCTTATTAGCTGTACATAGTAGTGTGATTCCTCTAGCGTTGCTACATCTCATTGGGTCTCCTTTCTTTAGTATAGGACAGATGATGGACTCCTTCCATTCTTCTGGGATCCTTTGCTTCTTCCACATTAAGCAGACTAAGTGGTATAGTCTCACTTGTAGAGTAGCTCTTCCCTCCTTCAGCATCTGTGCAGTTATGCCATCTATACCTGGTGCCTTCCCCCTCTTCAGCAGTTTTATGGTTGCTCTTACCTCTTCCTTGCTTGGTAGTTCGTACTCCCCCAAAGGTACAGTATATCTGTTTTCTCTGTATGATTCTTCTTCTTCTTCTTCTTCTTCTTCATTTTCTGTTGTAGCACTAATGGTGTTTACATCCACATTCAGGAGGTTTTTGAAGTAGTTTTTCCATTCCTCCATAGCTTTCATTTCATCTGTGATTACCTGTCCTCCTTGACCTCTGATCACGTCAATCCTTGGATTGGATCCGTTCTTGAAGAACCTGACGGTCCTGTAAAAGTATCTTGTACTTCCTACTGTCCGATCTTCTTCTGCCTGTTTTATTTTACTGTTTATGAACTCTCGCTTTTCTGTTTGAAAGACGTGTCTTGCTTCTCTAGCTGCTTCCGTGCATCCCAACCATGTTCTTTCATCATGTTCATTTGTCAGCCCTGACAGTTTTGCTGCTTTTCTCTTGGTGACTGCATCTCTGCACCTATCATTAACCCATCCTCTGCTCTTCCTCCTCTTCTCCATTGGTTTCAGCATCTCACTTGCAGCATCTTTTAAACCTGCCTTGATTTTCGATCAAAACTTTTCAATATCATCTTCGTCTTCTCCTTCTATGGAAGCAAACTTGTTTCCAATTTCAAGTGCATATCTTTCTTTAATGTGGTCCTCCTTCAATATATCTGCATTTATATTCTGGTGTGCTTCTCTTCTCCTGTTGTTACGGCTTTCTATCCTATCCTTTACGGTTGTCACCACAAGGTAATGGTCTGATCCTATATGCGCACCTCATGAGATTTTACATTCTGGGTACTTCTGTGTCTGACATCTAAGAGTATGTGGTCTATTTGGTTCTGAGTCTCTTGGTCAAGTGGGTTCCATGTTATCGTATAGATGTCTTTGCGAGGAAAGGAGGTACTCATAATTCTTAAGTTTTCTGAAGCTGCTAGATTGCCTAATCTCATTCCATTTTTGTTAGAAGAATCATGTAGACTGTGCAGGCCTGTGTAAGGTCTCAAAATATCTTCTGTTCCTACTTTAGCATTGGCATCACCAAGGAAAACCTTTACATTGTATGATGGTGCATCTTCATACGCTGATTCTAGGTCTTTGTAGGAACTGTCTTTTTCACTGTCATCTTTTTCTGCAGGTTCATGGAATGAAACCAGAGTTGTGTTGTAGAATTTTCCTTTTATTCTTATCCAGTATATTCTTTCATTAACAGCTCTGAAGTCCATGATATTTCCCCTTACTCTGTCGGCTTTTGCAAAGCTCACTCCAAACTGATGTTTACCTTCTTTATTTACATTGTAGGAGTAGCTATACCACTTTTCTTTATACAGCCCTTCTCTAGGCCATCTCATTTCTTGCAGTGCCACTGTGTCTAGCCTGTACATATTCAGTTCTTCATCAAGAACCTTCGCCTTTCCAGGTGAGAATAGTGTTTTTACATTCCAGGTGCCACAATTCACTCTACGTAGATACTGTCAATAATTGCTGAGACGGAAGGAATAGTAAATTAAGGCCAGGTAGGTGGTGAGAATAAAGTTGTAGTGCTAGTTCCCACCTGTGAAGATCAGAGAAACTGGTGTCTGTGGGAAGAATCCAGGTGGTGTGTGTGGTGAAACAGGCACAGAGTTCTGGAGCAGGATATTGTGTCACCCTATGTCTATGCCCGTTTGTCTTGACTGATAACTGGGTGGTTGTCGTGCCGATATAAAAGGCTGAACAGTGTTTACATAATAGCTGGTATATGATGTGTCATTTCACAAGTGCCTATCCCTTTGTTAGTTTGTTTTGCCAGTTGCAGGGCTGGAGTAGGTGTTGATAGGAGGGTGCATATAGGGCAAGTCTTGCACTGTGGCAGTCACAGGGTTAGGAGCTACAGGGAAGGGAAATGGGTGCAGAAGGAGCACTCTTGCCCCTTGAATTATCTGTATTATCCAAAGGTCTCACTTTCAGCCCTAAACCTGCATCTGACCATGTTGTCTTGGCAAAGGACCTAATTTCCTTTGCACATAATGTCAACTGGAAATATCACTTAGACACCCAAAACCAAAACCTTTCCAACAGCAAACCTGACATCAAACCCTGTCTTGAACTGTTCCAACTATGACCCCAACTTGATGCACCACCACAACCTCAGAAACATCGCTTTCAAGCCTTCCTCACTTCCAGCATTGCTTCACAACCTTTCCTCAGGTCCCTACAACGTGACCCTAAACTGTCCTCTGCAGAACTTCAGGCTCTACGTCCCCTAAAAGCTGATGACTCCATCATTATCCTCCCTGCAGACGAAGGATCTACCACTGTGGTGCTTCACCAACAGGAATATTTTAGTGAAGGTCTACACCAGTTGTCTGACACTTCTACATATAGCATCTGCTACCAAGATCCCATCCCTGTGGTTAAAACTGACCTACAGCCCTCCTAAAAACCTCAGGCCCCTCGCAAGGACTTACACCTCAATCCATAGAACTTTTTAGCCCACCCAAACCATGCACCCCCAACTTTTACCGTTTTTCTAAGATCCTTGTCATCCTATAGTTGCCGACTTCAAAGCACCCACTGAACATACATCTGCCTTAGTTGATGAACACATACAACCCATAGTACAAAGACTTCCATCCTATATTAAAGATACCAATCATGTCCTAGATCATCTGAAATAGTGCCTGTCTCACTCCCACCACACACCTTGCTTGTCACTATTGATGCCATCTTCCTTCAAGGAAAGTCCCATGGGCTTCAGAATATGACCATGTGAAATTTATTTCAAAGAAATTTTTCAGAATTTCCGGGAATTTCAACAGGTCAGCCTCACCACGACTCTATATAGCAAAGAAGCCATCAATGTACCTAAACCAAACAAGGGGGCTGATAACTTTTGGATCCCAGGAATGCCCCCTCCAAGTGACCCATGAAAAGGTTGATCTCATCCTCACCAAAGGCTAGCTACACACTTCCATTCACATCAAACTCTCTAACAAACAAAAGTACTTTTATTTGACAGTTGCCATCCTTTCCATGTCAAACATTCCCTCCAATACGACCTTTGCATTAGAGGCAAACATATTTGTTTGGATGAGACTCTTTACAGCAATACACCACCACTCTCACTTCAGTCTTCACTGGATGTAATTATCCCAACAGCCTAGTTCAAAAGCAGATTTTTCCTGGGCCGTCACTCTCAAAAGTGGTACTGCTGACCCCTCCGAAAAACAAACTTAGCTGCACACCACTTTTCACCCAGTATAATCCTGGTCTTGAATGTGTCAGCTACTTTGACAAGGTCATGACTTCATAAAATCATTCCCAGAAATAAGATCCATTCTGTCTGAGATTTTGCCCACCACACCTAAATAACTTTCCGTTGCCCTCCCAATCTCCACGATATTCTTGACAGTCTCTATGCGCCTTCTACACCCATCTCCCTACCCTATGGCTCCTACTCTTGTGGCCGTCCCCAGTGCAGGACTTATTCTATGTACCTTCCTACCATCACTTATTCCAGCCTTGTAACTGGCAAAACGTGTGTTGTCAAAGGGAGAGCCCCTGTGAAACGACACATCATATACCACCTGTTATGTAAACACTGTTTAGCCTTTTACATCGGCATGGCTACCACCCAGTTATCAGTTTGGATGAATGGGCATAGGCAGAAGGTGTACACAGGCAGCACACAATATCCTGCTGCAGGACATACTGTACAACATGAAAGTCATGATCTCGGTGCCTGTTCCATCACGTGCGCCATCTGGATTCTTCCTACAGACACCAATTTCTCAGATCTCCACAGATGTTCTTGGTTCTCGCCAAGAAATTAATGTGTTGCAGAAAAAAAGTGTCCATTTGACAGAAACTGATTTCATTTTTGAATTCAGCAACCACAATAAAGTAAATTACACCCTTCTCATAATCGGTGATAACATTGTTGATTAGTGTTATCTGTATGAGTATATTGGCACTAGTCATAATTTGTTGTTAAGTATGGTTTTAGTGAAGTGCTGTGGCTGTTTCTGCTTGTTAACTGATAATTTTACTTGTCCCACATATCTGATGGGGCTTATGAAATTCAGTGTGTGAATGTATGATTGAATGAATACATTACCAGGGAGATAGTAGTACATTTTAAGCATTCTATATATATAAACTTTGTGTGTAAGGGTATGTAAGTTCAGTATAGATTATTTTATTTAAGTATTATATGTGTACAAAATTAAATATTAGTTGTTAAGAGTTATTCAGGATATGAAAGTTACCAGATTAAAGTATGTTTGCCAAAGTTTTACCTTTGGCATGAAGTGGAATTAAAGTGCAAGGCACAAAACTTTGAATTCCAGAATTTTTTCATATAATTTCACACACGCACACAAAGTTTAATTGTTAAATCAGTAAATTATGCCATTATAGAAAGAAAAACAGTCTGCTCTATTATTAAACATCTCTAAATTTGCATAATATAGCTGGAATATTTTTCTCTTCTAGCCTTACCGGCGTAACCTAACAAACAGGTGGGAAAGGTTAATGTATACAAGAGATATGAGACTATCAGGAAATGCTTATAAAACAAACGTGAGTAGCCTCTTGAAAGTGAAATAAATGAAACTGTGTAATACATTTATAATACTTACTGTCTTTCCTTGTTTGCAGGGACTGGAAGCAATACCAGACAAATAAGTCAACTTTTGATAGGGTAGTTTTTAGTAAATGTATATACCTGTAAAATATTTACATTTGTTATAAAAAACAATAAATTACATTTGAACCATACCAGCTTATCTCAATTACGCATTTGGGAACTCTCATTCCAACATGTCCTTCATCCTTTAATCCTCTTGACCTCGTTGTTAGCTGTTGACCCATATCTGCTTCTATCCACCTCTATCTTCCTATGGGCCTCTGTTATATCCCCCTGCCCCCTCCCCACTTCGTACTGTACCACATGCAACTTTCCCCCATTTCTATTATGCCACATTCCTATACTATCTGCTTACCGTGTCTCCCTCCCAAACATTGACACCTTTCCATCTAGCCAGAATGAAGTCTCCTCTAGACCACTCTATATAACACAATTCATTTTTCCAGTCAAGATGCAGCACCAGTTGTCTTCAGTCTTGTTTCTGCACCTATAGACTGCTAGATGCCTCTGCTATCTGATGAGTTGTTACCTTTACTTGTACCACTCTTTACTTTCTTTGCAAAGGTAATTATTTCTTAGTGATTTACTGATGAAAACTGCTGTTATCGAATTGTAATTTCTTAATGATAAATTTCATTACCAATTCTTCAGATCTGCATAAACATGTAGTGTGTATAATTCAGAATGTATCACAAGGAGTGCAGATGACATTCGCCAAGGATCAGATATGACAAACCAAATGGAGAAAAAAAATCCAGGTTTTTCAGTAAGCTAGCATTGGTGTTGAAGTACTGTAGATAATCATTTCATTGGACAGGGTTCACACTTTTAAGAAAAGTGATTAAGATTAGATTAGATTTACTGTCATTCCAATTGATCTGTAGTGAGGAGGTCCTCCATGATGTAGAACATGTCAGAAAAACAATAATACATGACAAATATTTACAACTAAAACAAATAAGCCAATGTATCTTTCACAAGTCCCAAGTAGAATGATGGTCATGGTCTCTCTCTCTCTCTCTCTCTCTCTCTCTCTCTCTCTCTCTCTCTCTCTCTAGCCCTATGTTAAATTACCATTTTACAACACTCATTTACTAAGATTGCATTTAATGCCATGAATTTAAAATAATGAACACATTACTGCACTGAAATGGTGCAGAAGTTAGATTGTACTTTATGTGTGTGTGTGTACACACACACACACACACACACACACACACACACACACACACACAAAATCTGTTGGCTCTTAAAAGTGCTTAATTTTTATACTGTGGTATAAAACTGCTTATAAGTACTTATTTTGTCTTTTTTAAAAAATTATAGTCCTTATTTTCCTCTTAGCAGTTATATTCAAACTTAAAAATGGATTAACTTGTCATAGTTAAAAAGGTGAAAAAAGATTGCATGTATAGGTTGAAAGCCGAAGCAGTCGCTCAGCTGTGTGACATGTAGGATGAGAGGGATAAGGCTATCCTCGCCTCAGGGATGTAAAATAGAGTGAGGGTACAATTGCATGTAGTACTGGCAACTGACATCTTTTAGTGTATGTAAATCGTTTACTGCAGTGCCGGTAGTGGGAGATACCATACATTGGCAGCAGTGGGAAGGGGTGTAGAAACCAAACTGAATACTACACGTGTGACAAAAAAATATCTGTGGAAAAGCATCAATCTATGATTTATCGACCATCCATACTTGTAACACACATTTGGTGGAAAAACTGCAAAACAAGTGTATTTTTAGAATTGTGATTAATATGACTGGAAAGTGTGCATTTAGCCAACTGTGGCTGCGACAAGATGAGTATAAACAATGGCTAGTGCCATCAAGACATTCACAAGGAAAATGTAAGATTTGTGTAAATGACATTGATATAGTGATGGGAGAAATGGCATCAAAAGCCCATATGAAAGGTAAGTGCTATTTCATATCAAGAATGTAGATATTTTGATTTTAAAATATCAAGATTAGATGACTTCCTGTTCAAGAACATGTATTCAAGATATTTCAAAGAAATCTGCACGTTTTGAAAGAAGATTTTAATCTGTTCACATAGTCAGGCAAAAGTAGTGTGGATTCTCAGTCAGCTAGGCTCTAGAAGTAAAGAATTTGAAAGATTCTTTGTTGTTACGTGGCAAGTTAGACCACTTTATACTTTGCGGGGGAGTGCAAAATGTACAAATTACGAAGGATTTGTTGGCATCTGCATTCTCTGCAAGAAAAAACACTTGGCTTATCTTGAGGAACAAAAACAAGTGCAGAAGACCAATACACTATCGGAAAGGATGTACCAATTGAAAGAATTGGAAGGCTTAAAGCAGAAAAGAATGCACCTCGATTTTTGACATTTCTTCATTGCACAAACTAGCTGATGTACTTTCAGGGTTTGCAGAAAAGATGATCATTTCTTACTGCTCACAATCTAATACACTAAGGAAAAAAGCTTATGAAAAGAACTAAGAAGTTCAAGCATTAGACAACCACATTAAGGAAAAAAACTGAATTTAAATCGTATTATGATTTACTGCTGTTTATACTTATGATTTTTTAATTAATTTTATTTTTTATTGCTTATATAAATTTTTCTTATTGACTAGTCAGTTCAAATTTATTAAAATCCACGCATTTGTAATTAATTTCATGGATTATTGTATGACAGAAAGTGCAGAGAAGACTATAAAATGTGACATACTTAGTTTAACTGCTTTAATAAGAAAAGCATTTATTGAAGATCAAGCAGATATTGTTGGTAATTTTTTAAAGAATTTGCTTTATTTCTGTGAAGTTAATACTGTTGAATTTTGTCGTAGGTATAATATATTGAAGGTGTTATATATTTGTGCATGTTTATTTTATTCTTAACCTCACTGCAGCATTGAGTGCAACTACTGTCAGAAAAGAAAAGGTGCTTAAAAGTCCTTAATTTTTAGTTGATAACATTTACAATATGCAAAATAGAATCAGCTGGAAATTCGAATAGAGGACTTATTTGAGAAGTATATAAAGGACTGAACAAAAGTGTGTGTTCTTTGTTTTAAACCCTGCAACATACTCATATTTTTCTATTGCACAAGGGTCATGAAGATGTGTAGAAATGACGTAGTAATTCTTCAAGGTAAAGTAACATTTCATCAGTAGTCAATGTAAGTGGTAATAATATGTTTTTAATGGTGGCCTTGAGAAAGTAATACTGTCACATCGTAACCACAGTAGATTCCAAATCTGAAAGTGTGATTGTCATTGAAATACAGTACTTTGCACTGCAAACATGTTTATTGCAATGAATAATATACAGATAAAACAGAACTGTCTCCCAGGCAGAGGGCACTGTTATTTATACAAAAATGGAATATTCAAGAATATACAAACATAAGAAATTTCAGGAACCATCTAGAAAATGGAAATACTAAATAAAAAATTGCTGGTGGTCTGGTTTGAACTGATGAGCCTCAGCATGACAGCCAGTGGCATTAATGGCTTTCCACACTACAAGCAGCACTACTCGCAGCATTGCTCCCTCTGCAGTAGAAACCGTAACCCACTATTTCAGAAATTCTCACTGGAGCTGGCAACAGCACACTGGATCCAGATCTCCTCAGTGGTCATCTGTATGGTGGCACTGGTGGATCCTCTCTTTGCGGTCGTGTTAGTAATTCTCTCACTATGTCGAGGGTCGAAGATAGTCCCTCCTGTCTAAGTTTCATAATTGTTGACTGTGTCTTCAGTTTCCTTGAACCTCCCATCTTCAGTCTGCACCCCTGGACTTTAGTAGGAATTCATATAGAGGACAAGAATGATGTGTGTATACATTTGTCTTCTTGAAGAATTGTAATGTTCTCATGAGTTCTACTTTCAGCATAGGTGTAAAAGTCCATAACAAGTTTCTCAGGCTGCATCTCACTGAAGCTTTCCATTATAGCTCACCATCCTCAGGTGTCCAGGGACAGTATGTGAGCCAGCTGCCTTGTTTCTTCAGTCCTGGTGATGTTTCACGTAGTCATTCTGAGTATTATCTGGCTGTAAAGCCATCAGCACACGGATTGTGCGTCCAAAACATTGAGCGTACAGTGTTTCTGATGTCATATAGTGGAATAGTATGTTAGGGAGTCTTTCCGAACGTGCAGAGCAATATCTAGCATGTCAGACATTCTGAGCATGCGTCTGAACATTAACCAATGAGATGGCACAATGCCACATACATCACGTGCATGCCATCTCCCTTCAGCACAGAGTTGTGAGGCACCGTATTGACATTCATTTCAAGCCTATAGGTATATATACCATTTCTGAGCACCAGCAAATTGAGAATCACTCAAAAACCGGTTGTTAATTGTGTGATTCGTTGCTGTAAAATAATAAGAAACATCATATTCATGGCAAAAGAATTACTGTGACTTGCATATTATGAGAGTATTCTATTTGAAGGCAACACCACACTGAGGATCTACATCTACATCCATACCCTGCAAGCCACCTGACGGTGTGCGGCAGAGGGTACCTTGAGTACCTCTATTGGTTCTCCCTTCTATTCCAGTCTCGTATTGTTCGTGGAAAGAAGGATTGTCGGTATGCTTCTATGTGGGCTCTAATCTCTCCGATTTTATCCTCGTGGTCTCTTCGTGAGATATACGTAGGAGGGAGCAATATACTGCTTCACTCTTCGGTGAAGGTATGTTCTCGAAACTTCATAACAAAAGCCCGTACTGAGCTACTGAGTGTGTCTCTTGCAGAGTTTTGCACTGGAGTTTATCTATCATCTCCATAACGCTTTCGCGATTACTAAATGATCCTGTAACGAAGAGCGCTGCTCTCCGTTGGATCTTCTCTCTCTCTTCTATCAACCCTATATGGTACGGATCCCACACTGCTGAGCAGTATTCAAGCAGTGGGCGAACAAGTGTACTATAACCTACTTCCTTTATTTTCGGATTGCATTTCCTTAGGATTCCAATGAATCTGTCTGGCATCTGCTTTACTGACAGTTAATTTTATATGGTCATTCCATTTTAAATCACTCCTAATGCGTACTCCCAGGTAATTTATGGAATTAACTGCTTCCAGTTGCTGACCTGTTATTTTGTAGCTAAATGATAAGGGATCTATCTTTCTATGTATTCGCAGCACATTACACTATTCTACATTGAGATTCAATTGCCATTCCCTGCACCATGTGTCAATTAACTGCAGATCCTCCTGCATTTCAGTACAATTTTCCATTGTTACAACCTCTAGATACACCACAGCATCATCGACAAAAAGCCTCAGTGAACTTCCGATGTCATCCACAAGGTCATTTATGTATATTGTGAATAGCAATGGTCCTATGACACTCCCTTGCGGCACACCTGAAATCACTCTTACTTCAGAAGACTTCTCTCCATTGAGGATGACAAGCTGCGTTCTGTTATCTGGGAACTCTTCAATCCAATCACACAATTGGTCTGATAGTCCATATGCTCTTACTTTGTTCATTAAACGACTGTGGGGAACTGTATCAAAAGTCTTGTGGCAGTCAAGAAACACGGCATCTACCTTTGAACCCGTGCCTATGGCCCTCTGAGTCTCGTGGACAAATAGCGCGAGCTGGGTTTCACACAATCATCTTTTTCGAAACCCATGCTTATTCCTACAGAGTAGATTTCTAGTCTCCAGAAAAGTAATTATACTCGAACATAATACTTGTTCCAAAATTCTACAACTGATTGACGTTAGAGATATAGGTCTATAGTTCTGCACATCTATTCGTCGTCCCTTCTTGAAAACTGGGATGACCTGGGCCCTCTTGCAATCCTTTGGAACGCTAAGCTCTTCTAGAGACCTACGGTACACCGCTGCGAGGAGGGGGGGCAAGTTCCTTCGTGTACTCTGTGTAAAATCGAACTGGTATCCCATCAGGTCCAGCGGCCTTTCCTCTTTAGAGCGATTTTAATTGTTTCTCTATCTCTCTGTCGTCTATTTCGGTATCTACCATTTTGTCATCTATGCGACAATCTAGAGAAGGAACTACAGTGCAGTCTTCCTCTGTGAAACAGCTTTGGAAGAAGACATTTAGTATTTTGGGCTTTAGTCTGTTATCCTCTGTTTCAGTACCATTTTGGTCACAGTGTCTGGACATTTTGTTTTGATCCACCTACCACTTTGACATAAGACCAAAATTTCTTAGGATTTTCTGCCAAGTCAGGACATAGAACTTTACTTTCAAATTCATTGAACGCCTCTCGCATAGCCCTCCTCACACTACATTTCGCTTCGTGTAATTTTTGTTTGTCTGCAAGGCTTTGGCTATGTTTATGTTTGCTGTGAAGTTCCCATTGCTTCCACAGCAGTTTTCTAACTCGGTTGTTGTACCATGGTGGCTCTTTTCCATCTCTTACGATCTTGCTTGGCTCATACTCATCTAATGTATATTGTATGATGATTTTGAACTTTGTCCACTGATCCTCAACGCTATCTGTACATGAGACAAAACTTTTGTGTTGAGCCGTCGGGTACTCCGTAATCTGCTTTTTGTCACTTTTGCTAAACAGAAAAATCTTCCTACCTTTTTAATATTTCTATTTACGGCTGAAAACATCGATGCAGTAACCACTTTATAATCGCTGGTTCCCTGTTCTGCGTTAACTGTTTCAAATAGTTCAGGTCTGTTTGTCGCCAGAAGGTCTACTGTGTTATCACCACGAGTCGGTTCCCTGTTTAACTGCTCAAGGTAGTTTTCAGACAAAGCACTTCACTGGATTCTTTGTCCCTGCCACCCGTTATGAACGTTTGTCTCCCAGTCTATATCCAGCAAATGAAAATCTACCCAGAACTATAACATCTTGGGGAAATCTACTCAAAATATTTTCCAAATTATTCTTCAGGTGCTCAGCCACAACAGCTGCTGAGGCAGGGGGCCTATAGAGACACCCAATACCATGTCTGAGCCTGCTTTAACCGAGACCTTCACCCAAATTATTTCCCATTTTGGATCTCCGTCAATTTCCTTAGATACTATTGCAAAAATGCATTGTTCTTGCTACAGTTTGTTATAATTACATTTCAATTAGTAACACAAGTATGATTATAGCTTTTAGCAAGTGGCAGCATGCTAGGATTGGCTATCAACAGTGTGTTCTTGGTCTAGTGTAGTGAATGTCACTGATCCGTATTGAGATGCGTGATAGGGTGGTGGCTTGCGTCTTGCAACTGTAGCATCTCAAGTTTGTTCCGAGCGAACGTTTGTTTTAGGATAGCTAGCTTCATGTAACTTTGGGGCTGACATAGCTGTGAGAAAACTATCCAGTGTCTCTTACTGGACACGTACGTTCACCACCTATGACAACCTAAATAAATGATACTAAATATTATTCAATAAGTTTCAAAATTGGTACACCACGTTTTGACATTCAGGAGAAGATTGTATCCAAATGTCAGTTTTATAACTATCATAGTTTGGGATAAAAAAAAGGATTGCTAAAAAAGTAAAAAACCAACACTTAGGGAACTAAATTCAATTAGGCTATATATTAGTTTGCCTTTTGGTATTATCTAAAAACATAAACAGAACTTGCAGGATGCAGAAATAATTGATTGAAATTTTCATATTAAAACTTACATAATTTTTCGTTTTCATAATATAAAAATCAGACAAAATTATTATTGGTGTTCAAGATTGTTGTGGGAGTGTGTGTAGGTGGGACATTCATCAAAATTTTAATGTTGCATTACATACCGTCTTATGTAAACTGAAAGAGTTGTGCAAGCCTATTGTGGGAAAATGTTCATAAGGAATTTACCCACTTTGCTGATGCATTTCTAGGGGTGATTGCTATTGTAACAGAGCAGCCAGAAAGTCAGCTGGAGTATAATCTGTATCTAAGGAATATTTTCAGAATTATTGTGTTTTAGTTTTCGTTTATTAAAGATTACTTTAATATTTGTATGTCAAAATGATGCAAATGCGTCTGTCTATAAGGATTGGTGCAGGCCAGTTTTTGCGCGAGTTTGATCATGTGAGAGCATTCTTATTGCCAGTCAGTATGATCAGCCAATCAGAATTGAGACAGTTCCCACTTGTTATGTGATAGTTACACTGGGAGTGAGGCCACAAGAAAGGAGTCTCTTGCTATCTTTACATGCAGACGGTCATGGTACTTATGTGACTCAAAATAATGTGTAAAATGAAGGAATATTAAGTTCCTCACATTTGATATATGTCGTGACTAATGCTGGTGTAGATACGGAGGGTTTTGTGAAGTTTGGAAGTTCTAGAACTGTTTAGTTGGACAGGTATTCGCATGTGAAATTTGGCCTTCATAGTATCTGCGTGGCAATGTTGCAGTATTCAACCACTGAGCATTTTTTTGGCAAGCAGTTTCTTTTTTGAGAAATTTGCAAGAAGGACCAAATGTAATAACTCGTGTTAGTAGTGAAAAGAAAGGAAAGCAGAAAGGTGGAAGGAGTATATAGATGGTCTATACAAGGGTGATGTATCTTGATAATTTTATGGAAATGGAAGAGGATGTAGATGAAGATGAAATAGGAGATAAGATACTGCGTGAAGAGTTTGACAGAGCACTGAAAGACCTGAGTCGAAACTAGGCCCCCGGAGTAGACAACATTCCATTGGAACTACTGATGGCCTTGGGAGAGCCAGTCCTGACAAAACTCTACCATATGGTGAGCAAGATATATGAAACAGGCGAAATACCCTCAGATTTCAAGAAGAATATAATAATTCCAATCCCAAAGAAAGCAGGTGTTGACAGATGTGAAAATTACCAAACAATCAGTTTAATAAGCCACAGCTGCAAAATACTAATGCGAATTCTTTACAGACGAATGGAAAAACTAGTAGAAGCTGACCTCTGAGATCAGTTTGGATTCTGTAGAAATACTGGAACATGTGAGGCAATACTGACCTTAAGACTTACCTTAGAAGAAAGATTAAGGAAAGGCAAACCTACGTTTCTAGCATTTGTAGACTTAGAGAAAGCTTTTGACAATGTTGACTGGAATACTCTTTCAAATTCTGAAGGTGGCAGGGGTAAAATAGGGGAACGAAAGGCTATTTACAATTTGTACAGAAACCAGATGGCAGTTATGAGTCGAGGGCCATGAAAGGGAAGTAGTGATTGGGAAGGGAGTGAGACAAGCTTGTAGCCTCTCCCCGATGTTATTCAATCTGTATATTGAGCAAGCAGTGAAGGAAACAAAAGAAAAATTCGGAGTAGGTATTAAAATTGAGGTTTGCCGATGACATTGTAATTCTGTCAGACAGCAAAGGACTTGGAAGAGCAGTTGAACGGAATGGATAGTGTCTTGAAAGGAGGATATAAGATGAACATCAACAAAAGCAAAACGAGGATAATGGAATGTAGTCAAATTAAGTCTGGCGATGCTGAGGGAATTAGATTAGGAAATGAGACACTTAAAGTAGTAAAGGAGTTTTGCTATTTGGGGAGCAAAATAACTGATGATGGTCGAAGTAGAGAGGATTTAAAATGTAGACTGGCAATGGCAAGGAAAGCGTTTCTGAAGAAGAGGAATTTGTTAACGTCGAGTATAGATTTAAGTGTCAGGAAGTCGTTTATGAAAATATTTGTATGGAGTGTAGCCATGTATGGAAGTGAAACATGGACGATAAATAGTTTGGACAAGAAGAGAGTAGAAGCTTTCGAAATGTGATACTACAGAAGAATGCTGAATATTAGATGGGTAGATCACATAACCAATGAGGAAGTATTGAATAGGATTGGGGAGAAGAGAAGTTTGTGGCACAACTTGACCAGAAGAAGGGATCGGTTGGTAGGACATGTTCTGAGGCATCGAGGGATCATCAATTTAGTATTGGAGGGCAGCGTGGATGTTAAAAATTGTAGAGGGAGACCAAGAGATGAATACACTAAGCAGATTCAGAAGGATGTAGGTTGCAGTAGGTACTGGGAGATGAAGAAGCTTGCACAGGATAGAGTAGCATGGAGAGCTGCATCAAACCAGTCTCAGGACTGAAGACAACAACAACAACAACAGTAGTGAAATTAATGACTGTGAGAAAATTATTTAATTCGGGTCGGGTTTCTACAGATTTCTGGCTGCTGTGCATGTGAAATGAGTGTACAAATTGTAAATGTGAAGAAAATAGCCAGTAGTTTAAATGTGAACTCAATAGTACTGTTTCTTTGGCTAGATGGATGAAATAAACCTTTTTGTGTGGAAATTTTGGACATTATTTTCCAGAAGCCGATCCATTTTCTTACTGCCTGATAAATTTTTTAATGACAGTTTTTCTACAGGACATTATTTCATTACTAGAGTTGTGCGGCCTCAGTAATTGTAGGCATTAGATGGTGTTTATCAATGCTGCTTTTACATCATCTTGTAAGTATCTACGTAGCTGAGTGGAGGGACCTCGAGCAGACACCGTTTGGAGGTAGGTGAATTCTAATTTGCAGCCCGCGCAACACACGGAAATCTCTAAGGCCCAGCCTCATCACACAACGTTTAAATTTTTTCCCTAACATTTGCATTTTTATTAGGTTCGGATGCTTTATTATTAGTTTAAGTATATACTATAATATTTGATATTAAAGTAAATATAAGTACATCTGTTTTTTGAGGAGTGAGATTGTTCAGTTGGCTTAATCTACAGGACAGCTTGCGCTACTTGGATAAAAATATTTTGCTCCTTTTTCTTTTATGGTTCATAATTCACATGTTGCAAAGATTCTGCTACTGGGTAGGAACAGTGATCAGGTAAGACTGACCTTGGGGTATAACTAAAATGTGTGATTGATTTAAATAATGTTCATCTTATGTAGAGGAGTACAAATTTGTTTTGCACTGTTCGTAATGGAACTTCTGTAAGCCTTTGTCCTTATTGAATGGACATTGTACTTCCTTTTCGTCTCAAAACATATACATGGATATTGAAGTTTTTATTTTTGCATATTCCATATAAAACAATGTGACTAGCTTATTGACAATGGAGTAAACATGCCTTTTAATAGAGCTGACATGGGAATTTTACTCGTGCCCATTTAGTAAACAGTGTAAATTACGAACTAGAAACTTCCTGCAACTGCCAGTGGAGTGTGTTGTGGTCTCATATACCACACAGGGGCACACATACCGTATGTACAAGTCACATCATTTCTCAACATTCAGCAGCACATTGACCTCGGCACACCCAAAGTTGACATTCGACAGCACAGTCCGTGTGCAACGGCTTAACAGAAACATTGTATTCATTGCCATTCTGGCCTTGCAAGTGTAGAGCAGAAATAATAGTATAAAGTCTATAGTGTCTTTATTCTGTGTTATATGACTATCATGATGGACGTTATTTGCTTTGTGTTTTGCATACGAATACTGCTGTTACCAAATTGTAATTTCTTGATGACAAATTTCATTGCCAGTTCCTGAAGTGTGCTTAAGAATGTTAGTGTGTAATTCACAAGAGTGTCCTTAGAGTATAGATGGCATTCACAACGGCAATCTGTTGCCATCATTGTAAATTGAGACAGCATATGCTCACTTCTTATTAAAGCATTCTGGGAGACCGTTTGTCTGTGGATGGTGCACAGTCGTCGTCTGGTTGACACAGTTATCTGTGTTACTAGGCCCAGGTGACAAACGTTTCCTCAATCAGAAATCATCACAGCGGTGCATCATGCTTCAAAATAGTCTTTTACAAGAACCTCACAATTTGTGGAAGTTCGGCAGCAGGCACAGGTTCGGTACAGTGTAGTGGGTGCAGTAGTCGTTGCAGATTATTAACCATTGATTCCTGTTTGTCGACTTAGGGAACCTCCGAAAGAGGTTGATTGCAGCCTGATGGAATGTGTGCCTGCGAGTAGGATAGGTATCAGCTGCCCAGGAGGTAATTGTGCCATGAGCTTCTGTCATGGGCATTTTTTAAAGTGTCTTGCATAGTGTTTAATGGATCAGTAGAGACCTGGCTGATGTTACCTGTGTCTGCTTCTGTCTAGAGTTTTCCCAAATCCTTAGTGGCCAGATGTTGGAGTGTTATGGAAATACTTTTAAGATAGCTGGTCATAGATGAGCAGGGAAGACAAGCAACCATTTCAGATATAAAATGCTCTGTTTGTTAATTGGAATCATTCTTCAGCAATGCTGAATCTTCCCTATGTTTAGCAGCAATATCGTTCAGTGCAGTGATGGCAGTTTTCATCTACACTGCTATGTTCTGTCAAAGGATTTCTTGAAAGGCACTTGGTGTCCTTACGTGTGCGTTCACTGTTCTGATGTACTATTTAAGCCTTTGTATACATCTCGCCATCAGCTCGACAGTTACTTCAGGCTAGTCAACAACCATACAGAATGGGGATCC